>NC_134583.1:63444330-63459330 GCF_037038515.1 Microtus pennsylvanicus
AAAAAACCAACCTGGCAAAAACTACTTAAGGAAAGGAGAGTTTATTGTGGCTCACAGCACCTGTGAGCATGCAGTGGAGGCCCCAGGATGCCAGGAGCCGGAGGCAGATGCTCACACTGCACCTGCGGGAGGAGCAGGGAGAGCTGAATTTCGGGTTCCGCTTGTTCTTTATCGTTTTATTCAGTCCAGAAACCCTGCCCCTGGTATGCTGCCGACACTAGGGGTGGGTCTTCCCACCTCAGATAACCTAAAATAACCACTGACAGATATGCCCAGAGCTTTGTTTCCATAGCAATTCCAAATCTCATCAATCAAGATTAAACACTTAAGCCTACTAAGGCTGTGTTTGAACCTGGGCCCCTTTGCTCGCCTGCTTGAGCACAGGTACCGGAGAGCATGCCTTTGCTTCTGCTGTGTGGGAGAGGGCCAGAGACCAGCAGCTGCTCTGCAGGAATGCTACGTTGTCCTCCCCAGCCCTGCTGTATCTCAGCCAAGGCCCTTACTCTCATCTGTATGGTTGGACTTTGGCCTGGATCAGTTGGAATTCCTCCAGCCAATAACTGGCCCATGAAAATAGAAGTTTATTTGTTTGGAAACCTGAAAAGGGAGTCCAAAGGTGGCCCAGGCAAAGGAGTGTCCCAAAGTCTTGAGAATATCTTCAGAAATGAGCCTTTCTGTTTCTTTCTGAATCAACGATCTTGGGAATGGAGCACCTCCTCTCACAACTGGGTTCTGCCCCAAGTTCAGAGTGAACCTCATTGGGCTGCCTATTGTAGTATGGTCAGGGGAACACTTTGATTGGCCAGACCTGGTCACATGGTCTCCGCAGACCCCAAAGACTGCAGGCAACCATATTTGCACTTTTAAATGCAATGTCAAGGCCATGTCACCACGCTGTGACTAGAAGAGGAAGGTGGCACACTGGTGAGGTGATCTCAGACGAGAATCACGCAAGCATTTTTTTGTTTTGTTTTGCTTTTTTTGTTTTTTTGCCACAAATACAAGACCTACCAACTAGTAGAGGATTAAAGAATTAAGACTCATAATGTTGGCTGTCTTTGAGGATAGGCAGACCAACAGTTATTGAGTGGCTCAAAACATATTTTTAAGGACCAGAGATGCTTTGTCCTCCCTTCTCGCGATATGTCAGCTTTTGATTCTCTTTGGTTCCTGGTAGCGTCCGTTCCCCACTTGAGGCACGGTGAGAACATGCATAGGTCAGTCAGTTTTCTGTTGCCATGAGAGATCTCTGGAGAAAATCAGTTCAAAGGCAGAGAGGTGTACTTTGCTGATGGTAACAGCGGTTTCTCTCCATGGCCACCTGGCCCCATTGCTTTGGGCCTCCAGTGGCCAGAGAGCATCATGGCGGGAGGGAGAGGTGGAAGGAAACTGCTTACTACACAGTGGCTGGGAAACAGAGACAGCAAGAGACGACGGGGGTGGGGTGGGAAACACCCTTCCAGGGCATTACCCCAGTGTACCCAACCAGGCTCCTCCTGAGAGTCCATTCAATTTTGAATTTATCAATGGATTAATCTATCAGCTGGGTCTGAGTTCTGATTCTCCGACGTCTTTTCAAATGCCTATCGACTTCAGCCACTCCTTCAACACGGGAGCCGTTGGGGGCATCAGTGATCCAAACCAAGCAATGTACCTAACTGCATGGCCAGGGCAGCTAAGACCCTTTTCTGTCCCTCCCTCTGTTTTGATTACCGAGGAAAACCCTTCTCCTGGAAGAGCACCCTCTCTAACTGTCACCATCAGTACAGAACTGGAACACCGCAGCGACAAGAGAAGCTTGGGCGTGAGAATCTCTGCTTTGTTTTTGAGACTGTATCACGAGGCTTTACCAAAGGGACAGAAGAGGAGGTAACTAGTAGCTGTGTTGCAGATTGTCTTAGTTTTGCTTTTATTGCTATGATAGAGCCCACGGCTGAAAGCAACCTGGGGAGGAAAGAGTCGATTCCATCTTAGAATTCTCAGCTTACACACACTCCATCACCGAGGGAAACCAGGGCAGGAACTTGGGGGCAGGAATACTGCTTGGGAGCTTATTCTCCAGGCTTAGTTCGCTTACTTTTCTTAGACTTCCAGGACCACCAGTCCGGCGTACTCACAGTGGAATGGACCCTTCCACAGCACTCATAAAATAGCCCATAAAATACCCCACAGATTTGCCTACAGGCTAGCATGATAGAGACATTTTCTCAGTTAAGGTTCCCTCTTCCCAGATGACCCTGGTTCATGTCAAATTGACAAAACACTGATCAGCAAATGTATTACTTTAGCTTCTTATACAGTGTTTATTTTACTTTTACTAATGTGTGTCAGGTGTGTGGAGGAAGAGGAGGAGGCCGGAAGAGGGCATCAGAGCCTCTGGAGCTGAAGTTACAGGCAATCCATACCTGACACAGGTGCCCTATGAGGGTTATTCTCATTCAAAGCACCACAGCAGGGCTCATCTGGGCATTTGCTCCACGTGGCATAAGCTAAGGTCACTGTACTATTCAGCTGGCGACTATGGAGGGCCTAGACATGCCCAGTCTTGGATCTTTTAGTATAGTAACAGAAAGTAGAACACTGCACATGCCTACATATAGGGATGCTCAATCTTTCAAGGAAGGGAGGTAGATATTTTAATTAATTGTTTGATTGATTAATGTGTACTCGTGTATATGTCTGAGTGTGCTTTTTTGCATGTGAGCGCAGTGTCCTGGGAGGCCAGAAAAAGGCATTGCATCCCCTTGAACTGGAGTTACAGAGGTTTGCACAGCCTCCATGTGGGTGCTGGGAACCAAATCCAGGTCCTTTACAAGAGAAGCACGCGCCATTAGCTATGGAGCCATCTTTTCAGCCTGGGAGGTAATATCTTAAAAACTAGATATTGCCAGGCGGTGGAGGCGCGCACCTTTAATCCCAGAACTCAGGAGGCAGAGGCAGGAGGATCTCTGTGAGTTTGAGGTGAGTTTGGTTTACAGAGTGAGTTCCAGGATAGCCAGAGCTACACAGAGAGAAGAAACCTTGTCTCAGCAAACAAACAAACACCAAAAAACCCCTTGACTACCAGGGTGGCCCTTACTTGGCCAGTTACATTTGTCATGTGGAATCAAACTAATGAAAGTTACTGGGAGATTGCTACAAACAAATCAGTGCGACAAATAATAATACATGTGTATAATGTTCACCTTAGACCTGAAAATCGCGTTAACAATGAAATAGCAAGTTGCTTGGGAAAATGCATATGCGTGCATGTCATGGTTAATTCAGATGGCCAACTTGATGGGTGTAGAACCGCCATGGAAACAAACCTCTGGGCATATCTTGAAGCACTATCTAGATCAGACTGAGGTTGGAAGATCCACCCTAAATGTGAGCAACATCACCCATGGGGTGTGGTCCCAGACTGAATAAAAAGGAGAAAGCAGGACCGGAGATGTGGCTCAGTGGTTGAGAACGCATATTGCCTGTCTTAGAGTTTCTGTTGCTGTGAAGGGACACCATGACCACAGCAACTCCTACAAAGGAAAACATTTAGTTGGGACGTCTTACTTACAGTTTAGAGGTTCAGTCCATTATCATCATGGTGGGACATGGCTTTGTGCAGGCAGGTATGATGCTGGAGAAGATGCCTACATCTTGCGGGCAACAGGAAATGGTCTCAAGGTCACACTGAGTGAAGCCTGAGCTATAGGGACTGCAAAGCCCGCCCCCAGAGTGTGTCATTCCAACAAGGCCACACCTACTTCAACAAAGCCATACCTACTAACCGGGCCACTCTCTGAGATTATGCATTCAAACTACCACAACATTCTTCTAGAGGACTGGGGTTCAGCTCCCAGAATCCATATAAGGCAGCTCACAGTTGCCAGTAATTCCAGCTCCAGGGGTTCCAACAGCCTCCCCTGGACTCCAGGGGCATCTGACGACATGGTATATACTCACACATGGGCACACACATATACATACATTTTTTTTGTTTATTTTTCGAGACAGGTTTCTCTGTAGCTTTGGAGCTTGTCCCGGACTCGCTCTGTAGACCAGGCTAGCTTCAAAGTCACAGAGATCCACCTGTGTTTGCCCCTCGAGTGCTGGGATTAAAGGTGTGTGCCACTACCATCAGGCATATACACACATTTTATAAAGAAAGAAGAAGAAGGAGGAGGAGGAGAAGGAGGAGGAGGAGAAGAAGAAGAAGAGGAGGAAGAGGAGGAAGAAGAGGAGGAGGAGGAGGAGGAGGATAAAGCCACCTGGGCACAAGCGTTCATTACTTCTATTTCCTTACCTTGCGTGTACTGTGACCTACTCCCCCGTGCCCCTCCCACCATGACTACCCCACTCTGCTGGACTGTACTACCAAACCATGAACCAAAATAAGTTCTTCTTCAGCCCTTCCTTGTCAGATAATGAGGAAGGAAACTACAACAGCAGCTCAGTTTAGAGGGAAACAGGTTTTCCATCAGCCACCCAGGAGAATAGAACGCTAACTTGACAAAATTAGAAGTTCAAGGCAAAGGGAAATTTGAGGGGTTATTTGTGTTATGCATATTAAATGGCGGATTGCAGGGCCAAAGTAAATCTTAGTGCTTAGAGCAGTGGACCCAGGTTCAGTTCCAAACACCCCGGTGGTTCACAACCATCTGCCACTCTGGTTCCGGGGCTTCTGATGTCCTCTTCTGGCCCCCACGGGTACTGCAGGCATGTGGTACATAGACATGCATGCAGGCAGACCACTCATAATACACACAAAATAAAAATAAATGTAAAAAAGGTAGCCATAAAATAAAATGCAATCTTTTTTGGTAGCTTTTTTCCCCCTGTTAGCAAAAGGTGAGCATTGGCTATACAGTGATAAGAACAAAAACCTCTAAATGTCCAACAGCACACACAACACTCAGTCTCAGTGTCGACTAAGTTGTGATTAAATCTGTGACTGCCCCGAGGACCAACTTGGTTTCCTGTCTCAAAGCCCCTAGAAATGGGCGGGCTTGGTGCAAACTTGCTCCTAGGGAAGGACCCTGAGTAACTAACTAAGCATGCAAACAACTGGCCTGTTGGACAGTTCATGTAGGTCATATTTGTGGCAGAGTGGAAAACTGGAGTCAGCCAATTCCATGCCAGCATGGGTGGGGTACTCTGGGGTGTGCCGTTTCAAACTCCCTACAAGAAGGAACTTGCCCATCAGTCTCCAGAAGCGGCAGAGATTAGAGCTGCTGCCCCTTCAGGGCCTGCCTTGTTTGTCACGCCCCCTCTCAGGCAGCTGTAGCCAAGAATTGAGCAAGCTACTGGGGCTAGTGGCTGCTTGTTGTGCAGGGAGTGTTTGTTCTAGAATTCTCTTTCGGGTTGCCTGAAACTCAGGTTCGTGTCGCTGTTTGAGATCCTCCTGGGCCAGCCCTGCTAGCTCCATTGACTTTTCAGAGTGTCATTTTTCAATAGTTATCTACTCTCCTAAATGTCTTATATATTATTCATTTTATTATTTTACCTTACACTTATGTATTAGACCTCAGAATCACCCTGGTAAATACAAAAGCAAACAATTTAGAGACAAGCACACATGAATATTAATGCAATCTTGAAGTGGAATCTTCCCACAGAACCTAATTAAACACAGCGTGTCAGAATTCAGTTGGAGTTCACGTTCGTCTGTTTTCTGTCGCTGTAACAAAACACACAAAGCTGAATATTTTATGAAAAAAGGAGATTTCTCTGGCTCAGAGTGGTGACTGAAAGGTCCACCAGTCATGGCTGTGCTGTAACATGGTAGATGAGCAGAAAGGGAGCTGAGTGCATCTACCCGGGAAAGAGAGCAGTTACACAGTGAGACAGGAGGCCAGGGGCCAGGCAGCAGCCTCCATAACTTGCTCTTACAGGAACTAACCAAGGTTTTGAGAGAAGGACATCAATCCTTTTCAAAGACTCTAGTGATCCAACCACTTTTAATTAGGCACCACCTCTCTCTCTCTCTCTCTCTCTCTCTCTCTCTCTCTCTCTCTCTCTCTCTCGTTTCTTTTTATTTCTGTGTGTGCATGTAAGCCCATGTGGGAGCATGTGCACATGAGTGCAGGTACTCACAGTGGCCAGAAGAGGGCATCAGATTTCCAGGAGCAGGAGTTATTGGTGGTTGTGAGCAAACTGATGTGGATGCTGGGAACAGGACTCAGGTCCTCTGAAGACTGGTAGTTAATTTGAAGGAGAATGAAGGACCATCACGGGACTAGTTAAAGATGAAGTGATAAACTAATCTAGCTAGATGGAAGTTCCTCCAAATGATGCTATAAATGAGTATTATTGTTAAGAAGCAGGGTGGGGACTGAGGAGACAGCTCAATGGGTAAAGTGCTTGCTCTGCAAGCCTGAGGACCTAAAGTTTGGCTCCCCAACATCCGTGTCAAAAGCGTGGTACAGCAGCCTACACCTGTAACCTAGTGCTGGCGAGACAGAGGTGGGCGTATTCCTGGGGCTGAATCACTGAGCTTCAGGGTCTCAAAAAATAAGGTTGTTGAGAAAGACACCCAGTGTTATCCTCTGGCTTCCACACGCACACACTTACAAACGCATGTATACATCTGTACATACATGGCATGCACAAACCACACACACACACAGCAAAACGGGTCATTTTGTGAAGAGACAAAGAGCACATGTCTTTGTGTGTGGCCAGCCTCCTGCAGCAACCAACTTCTTCGTGTACCTGAACAGGAAATCAGAATGGAATCCCTTTTCTGTCTCTGTCTGTCTCTGTCTCTTTCAGCTATATTTTTTTGGTTCTGTGAGGAACCTTATCATCCAAGACAAGGACAAATCACATTACCAGCAAGCCAGCCTCATCCTGTGAATCTTGGAAGTCTGCCGTGGAGGCAATCTTCTCGAAGTTTGGTGGAGTCACGGGTTGCTCCATGTACAAGGGCTTTGCCAGAGCATCGGGAAACACCCCACTGTGGGGTTTCAATTCAAAGAGCAAATAACAGGGATCTTTCCCAAGGCGGGAAAGTTGAAAAGAGATGAAAAGAGTTGAAAGGAGGCTGTTCAAAAGTTGGCCCAGACGAAGCAGAAAGTGAATTCCCTACTGAAAAGCAAATGAGCAGGGGAGATGAGGAGCTCTGAGGAGAGATGGCGCAGAAGCTTCGTGAAGAAAGCGGAAACTGAGGATGGAGTCGCAGGGAGGGGCAGGCCGCCATCCTGAAGCGAGCACCTGCTGCGTGAGGATGATGTTGAAGGAGGATGCCTGGATGGAGCTGATGGAGAACAGTGAAAACGAGGCTGAGTGGCCGGCAAGATGGCCCAGTGGGGGCGGGCACACGCTGCCAAGGCTATGTCCGCCCCCACTGTTCAATCCCTGAGGCCCACACGGGGGAAGATGAGAACTAACTCTCGAAAGCTGTTCTCTGACTTTCACACACGTGCTCTGGTATGTATGCACAGGCTCTCAACTGTGCAAATGAAACAAAAAAATAAAAGGGAGGTTGATGACAAAGCTAGCGCTAATAGTGGAGATGACTTTTAAATTAAAAGGGAGGTTGATGACGGAGCTAGCGCTAATGGTGAAGATGACTTTTAAATTAAAAGGGGGGTTGATGATGGAGCTAGTGCTAATAGTGAAGGTGACTTTTAAACACACGGTGAGGGTCAGAAATCTGACTTCATGGGGACTGGATAGATGGGTAAATGGTGGAGAGAACCATGGTGGTCCTAGCTGTTTGTAACTGGTCCTAGAGGGTTCTACCTCTTCTGTTTTCTGTGTGCGTTGCGCGAATGTGGTGCACATACATACACACAGGCTCACACGAAAATGAATACATCTAAAAAACCCTCATTTCTTTTCAACTGGGGCTGCTTACAGTTTCAGAGTTTTAGTCTGTTATCATCATGGTGGGCCATGGCGGTGTGCAGGCAGACATGGTACTGGAGCAGGAACCAAGAGTCCTACATCTTGATCAAAAGGGAACAGGAAGTGCATTGAGACACTGGGCATGGCATGAGCATACATGAGACCGCAAAGCCCACCCCCAGTGACACACTTCCTCCAACAAGGCCACATCTATTCCAACAAAGCCACATCTCCTAATAGTGCCACTCCCTAAGAAAATGGGGGTCATTTTCTTTCAAACCACCACATTCCACTCCCCTAAAGGCTTATAGCCATATCATGATGCAAAACAAGCATTCAGTCCAACTTCAAAAGTTCCCATAGTCTCAAACTTATTTAAAAGTCTAAAGTTCAAAGTCTCTTCTGAGATTCATGCAATCTCTTAACTGTAATCTCTATAAAATCAAAACCTAAAAAGCAGATCACAGACTTCTGACATTTAATGGCACAGGATACACACTACCATCCCAAAATGTAGAGAAGACAGCTGGGTGGGGAAACACTGAAAAGCCTGAAAACCAGCCAGGGAAATTCCCACCTCTGCATCGCCATGGCTGATGTCAAGATGCTCTTCGGATCTCCAAGTCCTTTCATCTTTATTGACTTCAGCACACTTACTTCTTTGGGGCTGGTTCCACTCCCTGTTAGCAACTTTCCTCAGCAGGTATCCCACGGCTCTGGCATCTCTAACATCTTGGGGTCTCCAAGGCAATCCATCTTTCTCCTTTACAGCGTCACACAATGGCCTCTCCAGGCCTCCATTCAGGGACACCCCTGACAGACGCCTGGCCTCAGTGACTTTCCTTAGTTGCAGAGAAATATCCCATATCTGCTTTCTTCTGTCCTTGACTCTAAAGCCAGAACCATGTGACCGGAAGCTGCCAAGTTCTGTTGCTGGGACTGGAACATGGGCGCCTTGGTCAATTACCTCCTCACCAGCTTTTTGTTTTCCTAGGTTTCCTTCACTGCCTATGCTGGACTGTTCTGGAACTAGATCAGGCTTCCCTCAAACTCAAAGATCCGCCTGCCTCGGCTTCTGGAGAACTGGGATTAAAAGCGTGTTCTACCACACCTGGCTCTAAGATTTCTTTCATTTCCTTTCACAAGTTGGAAGTTTAGCTGGGTGGGATCTTGTCCTGAGGTCACTTCTCCCTTTATTCTGTTTTTTAATCTGTTTATCTCCTTGAACACGGGACTTAGCTCCATTCCACTTTCTGGTGCCCCTTTTCTCCTCAAAGTTTACATTTTGTAACTTAACCTGCTCGATTTGCTCCTTTATATACATCTTTATTAGAGTTAACACTAATAGCCACACAACAGAGTCTACACTAGGTTGTTTGAGATTTCTTTGCCAATGGTATTAATCCAAATCTCTTCATTTAGCCTCAGGCAGATTCTTTGGACAAGGGCACGAAGCAGCTATGTTCTTCACCAAAATATCACAAGAACGGTCTCTAGTTCACATGTTAATATTCTTCTCCTCTGAAACACCTTGAGTCAGGCCCCTACAGTTCAAATAATTCTTAGCACCACTGTCTTCTATGCTCATACTACTGTGGTCCATTAAGCTGCTTTTCTAACCTAGACTCCCGAAGTCCATATTATTCCAAAGCAAAACATGGTCGGGCCAATCACAACAATACCCCAGTTCCTGGTACCAACTTCTGTCTTAGAGTTTTTATTAGTTTGAAGAGACACCATGATCATGGCAGCTCTTATCAAAGAAAATAATTGAGAGTCTTGCAGTTAGGAGATTCAGTCCATTGTCATTATGGTGAGACACGGTGGCATGCAGGCAGACATGGGCTGGAAAGGTTGCCGAGGGTTCTAGATCTTGAATAGGAAACAGGAAGTGGTCTAGCTCATAGGTTGTGACTTGAGCATATATGAGACCTCAAAGCCCACCTCCATAGTGACACACTTCCTCCAACAAGGACACACCTACTCCAAAAAAGCCACACCTCCTAATAGTGCCTCTTCCTTTGGAGGCCATTTTCTTTCAAACCACCAGAGTTTGCCAGTTTGACTACACCTGGAATGAGCTAAAATGGAAATGGCTGGATACACTTGTGAGGGATTTTTCTTAATGGAATCATCTGAAGTGGGAAGGCACACTTATAATTGGAATCTTTTGAGGTGGGAAGATCCACCTTTAATCTGGGCCACACCTTCTGCTGGCAGCCTATATAATGGACATAGATAACAGATGCTTGTTCTCTCTGCTTACTTGCCTGCTCTCTCCCTGACAAGTCTATTCCTTCACTGGTATAAACTAGCTGAGACATCCAGCCTTGTGGACTGAACAATTAGCTACCAGCTACTTGGACCTTCCATTGGTAGACAGGCATTGTTGGACTAACTGGACCACAGCCTGTAAGCCATTCTAGTAATCCTCTTTATAAATACGTATTCATTCTGTAAGTTCTGATCCTTTAGAGAACCCTGACTAATATAGCTGTCTAGAAATAAAACTGTATTAAAGATTTTACTTAAGAGAAAAGAGGGGAGATGTCCTTCAAGGTCATCCTGGGTCACATGAGACATTGTCTTAAAACAAAAAAGAAACTTTAAATACTAGAAAACCTAAATTATTTATCAACAAATAAATCCTCAGGAGGGAAAAAAACTCAATACATTATATATATATAATCTTAATAGACTGTTTAAAATATATATAACAGATGAATTGCATATGTAGAAATATAACATGTAATTGAATTAAAATAAATGTCTATGGTTTGATCTAATTGGTAATTCAAAATGTATATACTATTTTTCTATGACAAGACAGACTTAAAAGTCACCAATTAGCTCTTGTGCCTCTACTGCACAGACTGTAACTTCACTTGCATTAGCCAAAATGCACCCATGAACAAAATGCGTCAGGCTGTGCACTAGTCAGCTTCCCACCACTGTGACCAAATGTCTAAGATAATTCCGTTAATACTGGAAGCGGTTTATTATTATGATTTATGGCTTCAGAGGTTCCAGTTCATGGAACTGTGTTACTGTAAGCCTGGGACGACAGGCTTTATCACAGTGATGTCACGGAACTCTGTGTTACTGTAAGCCTATGACGACAGGCTTTATCACAGTGATGTCACTTGGCTTATTTACCTCATGACAATCAGGAAACAGAGGAAGAGTCAGGAACGGATTGGGTCCCAGTATCCTCCTCAAGGCAATATCTCCAATGGCCTAACCTTCTCTCACTAGGCCCTACCCCTGAAAGGCTCCACTGCCTCCCAACAGTGCTGCAAGCTGGTGACCAAGTCCTTAAGACAGAACCAATCCAACCTCCAGCTAGCGAGCATAGTCTCCAATTGGAATACTGATTATACCCAAAGGAGCACCTACTTTGCTTACAATTCTATTGCTGTAAGGGGATACCATGATTAAAGCAACCTATAAAATTCTTTTTAATAACTCAGGGCTTGCTTAGAGTTTCAGAGGCGCTAGTCCATGTGTCATGGTGGGGAGCGTGATAGCAGGTGTTTGCTGTAGCTGTAGCTGAGAGCTCACATCTTATCTGCAAGGTGGAGACAGACAGACAGACAGACACACAATATATATATATATATATACATATATATATATATATATGGAGAGAGAGAGAGAGAGAGAGAGAGAGAGAGAGAGAGAGAGAGAGAGAGACTGGGGACATGGTGTGGGCTTTTGAAACCTCAAAACCTCAAAGTCCATCCCAGACCCACCTCCTCTAAGAAGGCCATACCTCCTCTAAAAATGTGACCCTTCTTAGTCCTTCCTAAACCGAAGTGGAAGCTGTGTCAGACTTATCTCTGAATCTGTATAAAATATATGAAATATACTGTGCCTTCCTGACTTAATGAACCATCAAACTGACCTACTATATCAGAAACGCCTGCCAATGGGGCTAAGTAAAAGTTAGCTTGAGCTGTCCAACTCCCTGGCACTTGGTGTCTTGCCAGGGACACTGTGATGTGGTAGAAGCCACCTGTGTTTAACAGGGAAGGGCCAGGGTTTGCTGACAGGTTTAGTTAATCCACATAGACAGGGCCGATGAGGAGACTGGTTAATTAGTTGTGAAATATCTAAAAGCAAGCAGATTGCCATGTGAAATGCGTTTTACTTCCTGAGCCCAGGCAAAGCGTGGAGATGCTCCTCGCTGTGTGTGCACCGGTGTCTTGATTGAGCATTCAGTTGTGTGTTTTGCAATGCAGGTATCCTGGCTCTATTCCAGTGTGGATAACTGCATTCTGTTTGGGTTCTCCCTCCAGTCCCAGACAGGTATAAGGTTGTGATAGTAACTACAGCTAACAGGAGCCCACTAAGCACAGACACACGCGGGGCATCTCCTCATATCGTGCCCAATCCTTTCCACAATTCTGTAGAGGCTGCTTCATTTAATCCTCTTTAGTAGGGAGACGGAGGCTTGGAGGTGAAATGGCTTGCCAGTGACTTTGAATGTCATTCTTTTTTTGTCTGTTTCCTAGACAGGGTTTCTCTGTGTAGTCCTGTCTGTCCTGGAACTCACTTTATAGACCAGGCTGGCCTCGAACTCACAGAGATCAGCCTGCCTCTGCCTCCCAAGTGCACCACCACCTAGTTTGAATGTTATTCTTAAGGAGCTACCTTATGAAGATGAGACAGTCTCTCACTGTCCTGGAAGTCACTAAATAGGTTAGGTTTGCTGGCCGGTGAACCCCAGGATCTGCCTCTCTCTCTCTCTCCCTAGCACTGAGATTGCAAGCATGTGTCACCACCATGCCTGCCTTTTTAAAATGTAGACTCTGGGATCTAACTCAGGTCCTCACGCTTGTCAGACGAGCGCTTTACTGACTGAGATATCTCTCCAGCCCAGCTCTATAATCATACAAAGGTACGAGACATGTTTCACTTTAACTGTAGCTTTGCCCAAAACTTTCATTCATGGCGCTCATTACTGTCAAGTATTCTGTATTAGGCATAGATTCTCAACATAATAAATAATAAAGTAGGTCTTTGGAACTTACAAATTGGTTTGATAAAATGAGATCCAGTGGACTTCCCATTAAAACAGCAATCGGCTCAATATAAATTGAATAGGACCTAGAGCATGAGATATCACAGGAAACCCAAGCAATAACAGCTGGTTACCCCCACTTCCCTGGCTGACAGTTCTGTTTCGTTTGCTCTCAAGCCTGAGAAAAATCGAAGGTTATCTTCTACTCGTTTCTATAACCTTCATGCTATGTTCCCGTCCATCAGGGTACCTAAACCCAGCACTAATGAACCTACGGATCCTATTCAGAACAACTGGTGAGCACTTGCTGTGAAGATCTCTGGGCAAGGTCTGTCTGGTTATTACTGCAACAGCTTCTCAGTCTCTCGACTCGGAGGGAACACAATGTCCCCTCTTAAGTTACCTGTGAGGGATCACCACAGACCACAGCACATACAGTCTCTGAAGGATCCTCCAGCACGGTGTACCTTCTTCAGGAGCACAAGAGTGATGTCAGTGTGTAACATCCCCTGCAAGGAGAATGCTTTGACACACTCACTGAGGGTGTGAGTGCAAGTTCATCTTTTAGGACTTTGGGGGCTTGGGTGGCAACGGATTTCACAGGGTTTTCTTACAAACTAAAACCATCAGGCATTTCCAGCACCTTCAAAGAGTTCCTCCTTAGAAAATTTAGTCATGGGCTGGAGAGATGGCTCAGAGGTTAAGAGCACAGGCTGCTCTTTTAGAGGTCCTGAGTTCAATTCCCAGCAACCACATAGTGGCTCATAACCATCTGTAATGAGACTTGATATCCTCTTCTGACCTGCAGGGGTAAGTGCAGACAGAACATTGTATACACAATAAATAAATTGAGAGAGAGAGAGAGAGAGAGAGAGAGAGAGAGAGAGAGAGAGAGAGAGAGAGAGAGTTTAGTCATCTCTTCTCATGCCTTCTGGAGTCTCTGGACCACTTATGGTGGTTGTTAGTCAGGTCAAGCTTTGGGATGCAAAAAATCTGCCCTCTCAACCTCCTGCTGAACACCTCAAGAACAGAAAAGGGTGTGCTACCCACAGGCTGTCCGGGAAGGAGAGACTGTCACAGACCTGAGCCCATGGAGCTTCACTCCCAGCTGCCCACTGTGATTTGGGTCATGGAGAAATGCCCGTGATGGAGCATGGCTACTGTATTGGTCACCTTTTCAGGTTACTGTGATCAAGTACCTGATAGAATTAACTTGGGGGAGGAAAGACTTGTTCTGGCCCATGGTTCCAGAGGGCCTTAGTGCATCACGGTGAGGAAGAGATAGTGGTGACTCTCTGTGGTAGTTTGAATGTAACTGGCTGCCATCATCTCAAAGGGAGTGGCATGATTAGGAGGTGTGGCTTTGCCAGAGTGAATATGGCCTTGTTGGAGCAAGTGTGTCACTGTGTGTGTGGGGGATAGGCTGTGAGGTTTCCTATGCTCAGGAAACTAACCCAGTGAGTTACTTGACTTTCTGTTGCCTTCAAGCCAAGATGTAGCCAGCACCACGTCTGCCCACGTGCTGCCATGCTCCCCACTGCCACGAATGAACTGAACCTCTGAAACTGTAAGAGTTGCCATGGTCATGGTATCTCTTCACAGCAATGAAAACCCTAACTAAGATACTTCTATCATGGTGGACCAGGAAACAGAGGCTGGAGGTAGGGGCTGTGTTAGAACCTCCAAAGGCCCACTCCTAGGGACATGCCTGCCTCTGTCAGCCAGTCCTGACCCCTGGAAGTCTTCACAGTCCCCGAAAATAGGGCCACCAGCTGGGGACTGAGTGATCTAAACATTAACACATGAGGGACATTTTAGATTCAAACTAATAGTTATCTAGGGCTTCTCAAATTAGGATTGGAAGTAGGTTCCTAGCATTTTCCACCTTCAGGAGAGGGGAGGGTACCCTTATTCTCAGTCTTGGGCCAGATGCCAGTGTACTAGAGTAAGTCCCCCTCTCCCAGAGCCCTGGGTTACCAGAAAAGCCCCTTGGAGTGAGCTGAGTGAACCATAAAGGGGGGCAGTAGCCTGTGTGAAAGGCACCACACCCCAGGGAGCTCAGTCAGGAGGGAGCTGTGTTAGTTAACTGCTTTGCCCATTGCTAAGATAAAATACCCACAAAAAAACAACTTACAGGGGGTGGAGAGAAG